>NW_020291597.1:0-10758 GCF_003184755.1 Aspergillus piperis CBS 112811 | reverse complement strand
TATTATTATTACTATTACTATTATTATTATTACTATTACTATTATTATTATTACTATTACTATTATTATTATTACTATTACTATTATTATTATTATTATTACTATTACTATTATTATTATTACTAAAAATATTATCAGTATCAATATTATTATAAAACTTATTTATATTATTTATTTTATAATTAAGAGATTTAAAATACTTATCTTCTGTAGCTAGTATCTCTATAAATATAATTATCAAACCCTAGGATCGCTTCCCTGTTCCTGTTAGCTTAGCCTCACTGGTATATATACCGCCGAACTGGATCAAGATAATATCAGACTGATAATCTATCTAAGATACTAATCTTAAATAAGAGAAGAAAAATAAGACCAGATAGTACCGCACAGCTACCCGTAAGTAAGTATAGATAAGTATTATACTGTTAAGCTTCTAAAGATAGATTACTTAAAGATAATATAGATTAAGCATGAAGAATAGAACTAATTAAGTATATAAATAAATATTTTTATATATTCTATTCTCTGTATACTAAGTAGTATATTTTTCTATATATTATATACTATATATTATATACCCGTTTGTATACTATTCTATATACTTATAATTATATAATATATAGCTGTTCCGGGTATTATGAGAGTAATCCAGGATTCTTCTTAATAAGAGTTTCTATTTACTTGAGCACTGCTTTTATTAATATTTTTTATTTAATAAATCTGTTTTACTAGCAGATTAATTAATAGAAGTCTATAATATTACTTCTCCTCCTTTAAGATTTCTTATTCTTAAAAAATATAAAAATATATATTTCTCCCCGTAGATTTATTTAAGTCTTTTAGTTTCTTTTCTTTCTTTAGAATGGATCAATATGCTGAAATATAATAAATATATTAATAACAAGTATTTAACTGATAAGATTAAAAGCTCTAGTTATTTTATTAATATTCTATATAACTTCTGTTTTACTTAAGACAAGATTTATATTATAAGTTTGATTACTTAAAATAAGAAGTATTCAGTCTGTGCCTTGTACAGCCGTAAATATAAAAAATAGTTTTATAATAATTAAAAATAAGATAAGCTTAAATAAAATAAGTAAAAAATTATAGCTAATCTTGAGGTGGTCTAAAAGCAGTTTATATAATATTTTAAAAAAATAAATTAGATAATAATAAAAATCATTTATTTACAAAAGTATTAATAGTTCTTGAAGAATTATGGTAGTCAGATACTAAATTATAACTTAAATATATTAGAGTAATTAAATAAGAAAGATTTTCTAAGTACTGAGGATCTCTGAGAACTGGAGTATCTGGCTAATAAGTATAATATTACTTAATTTATTACTGTATCAGATAATTCTAGTCTGACTTAATTAATTAGTTTTTCTTTTTTCTGGGCGAACTTTGACCTATCTACTAATAATACTATTCTATAAGCTAATAATAATTTATTAAATTCTTGATAGATTCCCATATATTCTCTAAGATATTATATCTTTTTTATTTTATTAAATAATATAATTTACTGCTAATCTTCTTATGGTCTAGAATCTTTTTAACTTTATATTCTTATTCAGTATTATTATTGATTTTTATATTTTTTATAATCCTAATATTCTTTGGTGCGGGTTCTAATAATAAAATATAAAATACTAGATAAATTTTACTTATTAATTTTAATAGCTTTAGTTTATAATTAACTAGTCTCTTCTTTTTTTTAATAATAAATAATCCTAGCTTATGATGGTCGAGCTTCTGGCTTAATTATTTTATCTTAATATTTTAGTAGAGTAAGAATATTTTCTTTCTCTTTTTTAGATTAGGTTTCTTTCTGTGTTGGTGATCATAGTAGATTTTACTTTATAAATTTATAAATTTAATATCTTGGGATAACTGGGTATGTATATATTTTATAAATATAATAATATTTTTAACTATACTAGTAACTGATTACTTTTCTAATAATATTTCCAGGAATCTTAGATAATAACTGTAATTAGTATAGAATAGTAAAACTCTAATTATCAAGTAATTAGTATTATTATATGAGAACTGTATTATAGATAACAGATCTATCTAATTATTTTATTAATAATTAATATAGTATTTTAAGTATTACTTGATTATCTGATTAATCTTTTTTATTTATCTGTTTATTTGCAGGTGATAAATTATTATTATTTATTCTTTAATTTCTATAAGATCTGTAAATAATCTCCAGAATTTTAAAGTAAATAATTTATCTTTATTTAATATAATATATTTTAGCATCCCATGGTTTATAATAATATTTCTTAAGAATAATTCTGCTATCTGTATTACTGTTATTATTATTTTACTTAATATAAAATAGATGTATTTAATAAGATAATCAGTAATAACTATAATAATATTATATTCTTTTAATTCAGATAGTAGATTAATAAAATTAATTATTAATTATTCTTATAACTGTTGTGGTATCTCCTATACTTATATTTATTTATAGGGTTAATACCTCACAGGCTTATCTTTAATATATATCTTATATTATTCTATATAATCATGTACTTTTTGTCTGAGGTTTAGAATATAATAATTTCTAGTAATTAGTTCTGTGGTTTTTTTAACTCTTAAGTATTCTTTAAGTAATTTATTATAATATATAACTATAATTTCTGTCCTCATGCTAGTTAGTATAAAGATTAATCTATAAAAATAAATTAATTCTTTTTTATTAATAGTGATTTTTTCCAGTGAGTCTCTGCTCATTTCTTAGAGTATCTTATTTTCTTTAATAATATTAATTAATTATTTAATTAAATTACTGTTAATCTCCAGTATTACTACAAGATTAGCTTTGTTATAGCTGATTAACTTATTTTAGTTTTATTTTAAAATAACTAGTTTAATAATCTTTTCTTCTATTTTATAGTTTAATCTGTAATTTAGTATATCTATATATCTATTCTCTGTTCTTTTATAATATATAATATAGAAATTATACTATAATAAGATTTTTACTTATCTTACCTGCCTTCTGGTCAATTCTTTAATTATTATAAAGTAAATCAAGTTCTTATAGTCTATTTTTATAATAATAATATGTTTTACTTCTTTAAGATAGATTTTTTATTATTTAAATACTACCACTATAACTAGCAGTTTCTTATTATAGATATTATAGTTAAGTTTTATCTAAATTAACTTTCTCAAGTGGAATATAATTAATCTGGGTTTTCTGTTATCTCCTGACTATATTATATATATATTAATAGTATAATCTGATATATCAGTTTTAATAATTATTTTCTTTTCGGGATTGTGCTGCACCAGTACTAGTAATATAATAAATTAATATTTAATATCTTTAAATATATGCTGTTATAATTCTTTCTATCTGAATTCTTATATCTTTTTCATAAGTTTAAATAGTAGTATTATGTGGGTAATGTACCTGTCTATAAATTATTAGTAATAATTAACTAGTCTAATAAATTATTAAAGTTCTTTCAGATTCTTGAGTTAAGACCAGTCTCTAATAACTTATACTTTAATTTATTTAGTATAGACTTTCTCTATAGATATTTAATATTCCAGGAATTCTATCTCTTATATATAGAATTTATATTTCTTCAGTTTATATTATAAGTAGTATAAATATAGTTTATATAATATAAATTTTATATATCTTATATATTCTTTCTCAGTTCTTGAGAAGATTAGGATGTTATTTAAATAAGTAATTATAAATTTATTAAGATATTCTTCCAGTATCTTATTAATGTATTACTGAAATAATACAGATATATTAATAAGTTTAAATAATATAATTAAGTATTTAAAATATCTATACTTTATTCTGAATATGATTTTCTATTCTTTATCTTCTATGATATATATATAATAATATATATTTATAATATCAAGTTTAGTAAACTACTTTACTTCCTATATCTTGTCTTGGATTTCTAGAATTAAAGATAAAAAATATTAGTCCTTAATCATGATTATATTAAATAATTAGTAATTTATATATAGCTGTAGACTGCTGTTCTTTTTTAATATAAAAAGAATATTATATCCTGCAAGTGACTTTGATAATTTAATATTATTTTTAGCTAATTAATTATTAATATATTCTCATAGTACCTGTGATTTCTTTTTAAATATTAAGTAAATCTTTCTGTATACTGGTAACTTCTCTTTTTTAATAAGAATAATATAATTATACTTTCTATACTAAGATAATTTAGATTATTCCAGTTATTTAAACAGATTCTTAAACTTTTTATATTATAGTAAAATATACAGGTTACTCCTGGTTACAGTTAGAAGTTCTTATAAATTCTCTAATCTTATATTAATATACTCAGGTCCCTGTCTGTTCTAAGTTTTTTAATCTATATTATCAGATTTATATCCCTGTATACAAGTCTCTTATTATCTTATATTATTAATTTCAAGTTCTTATTCTTAACTTTCTGATTCTATAGTCTGGTATATATAAGTCTAATCTCTATTAATACTACTTAGATATAGCTTATAGTATTCTTGTAATATATCTAGTATCTATCTTAATAAATATACTAGCTTATTAATTTATAATAGTTTCATTACTACTAATATCTGTTCTATAATTTCTGAGATACTATTTTTCTCTGAATTTTCTATAGTATTTAGTATATTAAACTTTTATAATATTTTTAATCTTTCCACAGGTTACTTAGTCCTTATTTTAATCTTATACTGTATAATAAATTATACAGATCTAGATTTTATATCTAGTCCTTTATAGTGTTATCTTAAGTAATTATAATTTATGAATTAAAGACTCTCAGTCTTCTAATTAATTTATAGATTATGATTTCTGAACTATAAAATCTTTAATATAATATTATACTGTTCCAATAGTATTATATTAAAATCTATATATTTAAAATAATCTATTATAGCCATAGGTACAGTTCCTGATTTAACTGTTAATATAAGAGTTCCCAGGTTCTTTCTATTCAGTCCTGTAATTAGTTCTAGATTTTCTTTCTATTTTCTGAGTATTTCCAGTTACTGTATAAATTATAGATTTATAAAATTTCTGGTTGTACTAGAGTCTACTAGTATTTAAGCTGGTTAATTTAGTATAATTATCTGGATCTTCAGGTGTTTTCCTGATTTAATAACTATTAATTATTAATCTAGCTAATTAGATTTTAGTAGCTTTAAATATTCCTGTAGAAATCTTAAATTTTTTATTTTTATTATATAATATATCATATACTGATTATTAAAATATATTATCCAGTATATTATACTATAGTATAGATATTATCTGTATTCTATATATAAATAACTAAAGTTAAGATATAGATAATAATTACTTCTGGTTTCTATTACTTCTAGTATCTTTGGTCAGTATTCTGTGATATATTTCTAGTTATAATATAAAGAATATATATTTATATAGTATATAATCTAAGGGAGTTTATCATACTTTTAATATCTTTTATTTTCTTTGAAATATTTATATAAATATTTTTTATAGTTATATCAAGGGTCCGGTCTAGCTACTCTTACTTTTTAACTAATTTTAAATAGATAATGATAATAATCTATATTATCTTATCTATATATTAGACAGAATTCTGGATAATAAAAGTATCTCTATAAATATAGTCTCTAGTCTTTATTCTATATTTTCTAGTATATTAGATTCTAATACAGATAATGCTGCATGACTTTCTTGAGTCTTAGATAAAATTATATCAGATTCTTCTTAAATTCTTTCATGATATAATCTAGCTAATAAAAGATATTATTTTTATTATCTTTTTAGTTTTCTTTATTCTTATCCTGCTGTGTTAAGTATAGTTTACTGGTTTTTAATAAAGATTTTTTCAGGATATTAGTTATCTTACTAAGTTTCTTTTTACTAAATCTAAGATCTTCTAACTAAGTACTGTACTCTTTATCTAAAGAATTAAATTTATTCTAAATTATATTAGAATATTTATTCTCTAGAGCTAGTTTATTACTATTATCAATCTCTGTAAGTTAATTAAATGATTTAAATAATTAATAAGTTTCTTATGGCTCTATTAATATTATTAATTTATTTATATTAGTCTATTATCTTAACTAGTTCTAGTATATCCTACTTACTAGTACTAGTAGTTATTCTTGTTATATAACTTATAGCTTTTTATTATTTAATAATTTAGTTTCTGTCTGGATTTCTGTAATATTATAAGCTTCTCTAACCTAATTTTTATTAATAATTTTTAATTACTTTTAAGATTATTACTATTTCTGCCTGTAGTTCTTTGACTAATGGCTTGTCTTACTACAGTTAAAGTATAAGTAGTCTTTTTTATACTTTTTAAACTTCTTTTTAGAGACTTTGTTTAATTAAGTCTGATATTATATTATATCTAACTTTATTAATTTTAATTTATAGAAGTTCTCATACTCCAGACTTCTAGATTATACTAGTTATTTATTATTAGTCTTATAGCCCTGCTGGCTATTTTATTAGAATATAAATTTATTAATTTATCAGTCTTTCTTCTATTTTATATTAAAGTTATATAACTTGTTATTAATCTTAACTATTATCTTAATTATTTTCTGTAATATTTTTAGCTGTTTTTACTAAATAAGTTTTTTCTAGATTTCTATTTTAAGTTCTTTTTTAAATTATAAGATATACATATTATCATCCTAATCTAGATAATTAATAATCTGCTGAAATTCAGAAATATATTTAAATACTGATTTAGTTTATTTAAGTTACTATAGCTTCTGTTCAGTGTTATATGCAGTATTAATATCTCTAAATATTTATTTAAGATATTCTTTGAACTTGTTATAACTGGAGAAGATAATTCTAGTATTATTATCTTAATTCTCTATTAACTTTTCCTGGTAATTATAGATATATAATTTAAATTAATTAAATACTATTCCGGTTAGATAGATAAATATAAAAAAAATCTTATTAATCTTATTCTAGAGCTTCTTTTAATTAATATTAAGATATAAGTCCAGTTAGATTATGAAAGTCTTAAGCTTTAGTTAACTGCTATTAAATAATTTTAATAATTAGATCTTAATAAATTTAGCTGCCAAGCACCCCTCAAGCTGCTGGTTTTATTATTTTAAGATATTAATACTTTCTTATAATTAACTAACCATCTCTATTAACTTCTATACTGTTAGTATATGTATTTATTACTATTATTTTTTTTATTAATATTTAAGTCCTGCAGTGAGGTACACAGCATACTAGAAGTTATTAATATAATAGATAGTTATTACTAATAATACTTATACTGATAGTATTTAATATATTAAATCCTAGAATTACTTTTCTATTCTTATTAACTTAATCTTACTAGTATATATACTGCTGAACTGGACTAAGATAATATTAAACTAATAATCTATCTAAGATACTAGTCTTAAATAAAAGAAAAAAAGTAAGGCCAGATAATACTATACAGCTATCTGTAAGTAAGTGCAGATAAGTATTATATTACTAAGTTTTTAAAGATAGATTATTTAAAGATAATATAGATTGAGCATAAAGAACAGAACTAATTAAATATATGAATAAGTATTTTTATATATTCTATTCTCTATATACTAAGTAGTATACCTTCCTATATACTATATACTATATATTATATACTTATCTATATACCATCCTATATATCCATAGTCACATGACGCGTAGCTGTTCCGAGCATTATGAGAATAATCCAGGATTCTTCTTAATAAGAGTTTCTGTTTGCTTAAGCACTGCCTTTATCAACACTTTCTGCCTAACAAGTCCGCCTTACTAGCAGGTCAACTAGCAGGGGTCTGTAACAATAATATTTATAAAAGAATCAGATAAAATTATATTATCTAAAATATACTTAAATTTATCTTATAATCAAAATCTTTCTTTATATATCTGAAATATTAAGACTTTGATAGTATCTGAAAGAAGATAACTATAGTAATAATAATATATATCTTAAATAAAATTAAAAAATTATTCAACTTTAATTTTATTAATAAAAACTATAAGAAAATCCTGTACTATATAACTGAGAATAAAAAATTAATTCTAGTTTATTTTCTAATATTAAAAAATATCTTTAGTCTAAATTAGTTCTTCTTGTAGATATTATTTAATTTCAGGAATAGAATCTTTGATTATTATAAATTCAGTATATATAAAATATTTTAATTAATTAATCAGATTCACAAGATGGGATGAAGATGAGTTTTTTAAATATATTAATTTAAATTAATTTTAATATTATAGCTTATATTTCAAATAAAGATTTTCCAGAATTTTCTTATAAACTAAACTATAATCACAGGTTAGATCCTGCTATTAAACAGTATTAAAAATCTGTAATTTTAGATCTAGTATAAAAATTATTATAAGTATATATAAATAATCTTGATTATTATAAGTTTAACTGTAATAAGATCTTAGTTTTTCTAATATATATTTAAGATTTTTATAAAGCTATTGTTTCTATTAAATATATTTTCTTTATAAATATTATTAAACATTCTCTAGGTGGTTAAAAAGAGAATTATATATTTTAAATATTTTATAGATTATCAGTTCTTTGACTTTAAATAAAGCAAGTATAAATATATGAAATAAATATAGAAATTTAAGAAAATATACTAATTACTGCTATTTTTTTATTAATAACTGTAAATAACTTATAGCAGTTAACTTTTCTATAATATAACTATTAATAGTAAGTTTTAAGTGTATGGCTTGCTATAATATAAAATATATTAAATTTTATTAAATTTAATAATCTTAATATAGTAGAAGCCTGGCAGGATTTTTATATAATTTTTAAAAAATCACTTGTTATATAGAGCTTGTATTTATATATTTATAGAATTTATAAATCTATATATTATTAGTATAGATATTAAAGAACTTTTTAACTTAAATTAGAATATATCTTTAAGATTATAATAGAAAGTTTATTTTGAAATCTAAGAAAGAGATTCTTTTTTTTATTTTATATAGTTTTAATATTATCATTCTCTGCCTGAACAGAAAGATATAATAGTAATTTTTTAAAAACTAGCTATAATATATATACAAGATAAGAAATATGGAGTGAAGACTATAAATATTCTGATATAATTAATTTTTAAATAAATTATAAAAAAGTATATTTTAAAATCTTTTTTTTAATATATTTTTGAACTTAGATTATTATAGTAGTATTATTATATATATTATTTATAGTAATAGTAATAATATAACTAGTAAAATCTTATTATTTGAAAAATCTAAGAACTGTACAAGCTAGATTATCATTTATATAAATTATATTTAAAGATTTAAAATCTAGTAATATCTTATAATATTTCCAGGCTGAATTAACAAAGTATACAGTAATTATAATAAATAAATTTTATTATAAACTTGTCTATCTATCTATTATAAGTAATATTTTTTCTATAGAATAAAAGCCGGCTTAATTAAATTACTTCTAGTCTATCTATTTTCTAAAAAAAATATTTATAAATCTATCAGCAGTTTAAAAAATCTAGAAATCTTGAACCTGCAACTATTAAAAAAAATTATTAAAATTATATATATTTAATAATTATAAATAATAATTATCCAGTAAGAATAAACTTAAGAATAGACTTTTTTAAATCATCAGATATATATCTCAATTTTAAAATTTATATATATTAATAAATAAATAAGAAGATTTATTCATAGTTATATCTTTTATAAATTAAGTTAATTCTATATATTAAAATTCTTAAAAGAATAAGATTTTAATTTAAGATAACAAGCTTATATTGAAATAGAACCTTATTTATAAAAAAAATAATTAATAAATTAATAATAATAAATATACTATAAGATTATTTCTCTAAGAAAATCTTTAGTAATTTCATTAAAATAATTTTATATTAAAGATTTATTAACACCATGTTTTCCTTACTAGAAATATATATATTAAAGAAATTTTACAGATCTTATTAAATATTACTAATATAAAAAAATTTTATAGTTATTAGTATTATACTATCAGAAATAAGAATTATATTTTAATTTGATTCTCCTTGGATAATATAAGATTAGAATTATTATAATAACTGAGATATTATTTAATAAGTTTATTAAAGATAATCTTAGACTATTAAATTCCAGATATAATAGAAAATCTAAGATAATAGAAATAAATAATAAAATAGTTATAATATAAGCAATATACTAGATAATAAATTAAACTATAAAGAAGGATTCTATTCTTTAAAAAATATAAAATATTATTATATAAAATACATTCTTAATTTAATTATATATATATAGGGATATTATCTCTATTTTTCTTTAGAAATATTTATATATTTTATATATAGTAACACAGCTACATGAACTTTTCTAACTTAAGATAAAAGTATCATGTGTAAATTAATAATTAAATATAAGTATTATTATAATATAAAATAATAATAATACTAGTAATTCATTTTATAATCTATCTGTATAATATAAATATTATAATATAATAGAATCTAAACTATTATTTTACATATATAAGATTATTACTTTATAAGTAGAAAAATTAATATTTTTTAAATAAATTTTACCATTCCTAATCTTCTTTTATAAAATATAATTCTTGAATATTACTAGAATAAGAAAATAGTCTTCAGAATTATTCTCTAGTATAGTATAAGATATTAATCTATAATAGTTATTATAGTAAAACTATTATAGAG